>NC_143551.1:168450000-168485000 GCF_054136105.1 Typopeltis vanoorti | reverse complement strand
TGTGTTATTCGCCTTATTAAAAAATACTGTTGATGAAAATCCTGGATGTTTTCTGCTCTGATTACATCTGATCATTTTTGTTTCTTTGAATTATCCGCCACACTAAGTTATAGAGCAATAGTTAATAGGGTAATAGCGCAATAGCGCTATTAACCTATTGGAATTGGTATTAACCAATTCCAATAGGTTGTGGAATTGGTATTAACCAATTCCACAACTAGCTAGTGGAAATATTAAAAATAGTAACCATTTACATCATTCCTTCATATATTTTCGAGATAAAAAGATCAAGCTATTCGTTAATTTCACTTTATTTTTCTTTTCACTTATTAATTCTGGATTTTCAATAATTCCAAGTCAGTACCAGTAACAAATGCCTGTAGTTGGTTATAATTTGTGCTGTCATATCCCTCATAAGAAATATATGTCGAAAAGATTGATATCCTCATTAGAATTTTTTTCTTTGATCTGTATTTCCTCAGTAAAAGGTAAAAAAAAATTCACTCACACGTATGCACACTCGTCGGCGAGCGCGCACACACATACAAACTACTAAAATTGTCATGCACTTGATCAATAAGTATCCTTATAGATGATCATCCCCTGTGCAATGAAATGAAATAGCTGAATTCCGAGCGACACTTTGATGAAAATGCTTTAAAAGATCTTCAGCATTTCAGTACTGCTAAAAACCTCATAAACTCGTTGACTGCGATGATCTTCCTGTTATCTTCAATGACTATTTTTAATGCTTCTCTGCCTGCTCTGTTCTATTTAAGGCAATTCCATCTAACGAGATATTTCAGCTATTTCAACATTTATTGACGTTCCACAGGATGCATGTTTATGATTAAATTAACCTACAATCGCTATAGGAGATGGAAACGTTCTTGAAATGACCGTGTATGATGGAAATGCATAAAATTTAATTATTATATACCACGTGAATTTAATAGCTCGGATTTTATTATAGTCGAATGAACTAAGACTGCGAAGCCAGTATATTATGTTTGTTTATTAATTATGTCTATTATAACTGTATGCTATTTAAGCCGGTTGGTGTGACAAAATACCTAATTTTTCGCGAAGAAAAAAGTCATAACCCCTCGGAAAGAGATTGCTAGTTATAAAAAAGAAAGATCCCGGGTAAAATTTCCTCGCATTCTAGGAGGGATTCGAACCTAGATCTTTCCTATCATCTCGCTTCGCTATGAAGTCGCCATACATTGAGTAGAGGTCACGCAAAGATGGGACAAGCCACAGTGGAGGTTAATAATATTCGAACTAGGTATTAAGATATCTACGTTGAACTTTCTTTTTGTATCTTATTTATAGCTTAGGTGCATTCCACTCATTGTAGTGGAATGCACCTCCTTTACGGAATATATTTTCTTAGGTATATTTGCTTTCAAACCCATATAATATCCAGTGAATATCTTCATAGCTCAGGCTCCTAAAGAGTACGACCGTCGATCAGAATTCGAATCCCATTTTTTTATATTTGATCCACACACACGGAAGGCCACAAACTCTATAACACATTAGCGCCGTGTGTGGCGAATCGGAAAGGAAGAATCTGTTCACATTTTGTTTGACCAACTGAAGGTTGAATTTGAACAAAGAATATAGGACCTAACAAAAACGTTTTCTCAGAGGTTTTAAAATGAATTTGAGTTAGCTAGTCTCATGCAGAGGTGGAGTGTTTTTTTTTATACTCCTGAAGACATATTTTCATCTTACAAAACAGGCAAACTAGCAATAGAATATCATCAATAATAAACATAGGTCATAGTAGACTATATCGATAGATTAACCTAATTATCTGTTTTTTTTTATTTAGGCTTATATGAAGCCAAATTATTTGGTTGTGACTGTCGAAGAGACCAATTATATGTTAATAGAGGATGGGATACATTTTTAGGAATTTTGAAGCTATAAAGTCTAAATAAAAAATTAAGGATTTGTACCACTGTGCGAATTGTGGGTGTGTTTTCACGGTAAACAGTGGGCGTAAGATTTCAGCTGAGAGTATTTCCATACACAGATACTTCGAATTGGTGTTGAGCGTGTTCTAAACAATTGCCCGTGAATATATGAACAAATTACAGCATCCGATATGCAATGCACTTTGCTTAGTTGAGCAAATTACAGCACGCAATACACTTTGCTTAGTTGGTAAAATCTCAAAATAAATTATGTTTTCTAAATCACGTTTTTGGATGAAAGTTAACATTGTGCTGAAAATGTCTTCGAGAACAAATGTTACAAGAATTCTGCAGGTTAAAAAAGAAATCACTTCCCAGTAGCCTTTCTTTCCATATTTGATAAATACAATAAGTTCAGTGAACTTATTGTATTATCAATAGCACAATCAATTTTGCTTGATATCCGTTGTTATTTGTTTCATTTCTTTAAAATACAAATATATATACCCAGCAGGAGGAGAGGTTAATGACAACGTATCAACACAATAATAATAAGTAATTAGATATGATTCAATACTCCTAATTCTTTCACAATCAAAGATGGCTGACTGATTTTATATCAAATTGATTTTTTTCTAATTGTTTTGCCAGCATCAGATGCTAATTAAAGCATGCGCTGGCTAAGTTTTGATAAGTAATTCGCATATATCTAAACTTTGCATTTATAGAATTTTTTCGCTGCATTCAAATTATATAAACTTCTAAAGAATGCAAGGTCAGTCTATGAAGAAAACAGCGATTAACTTTTTCAGTCAGTAATGAATATGAAAAAAAAGCTAAAAACTCCAACCAAGAATGGTGTGAATCAAGAAGGCTGCAAAGCGACATTTTAAACAAGTGATCCCATTATATGCAAAGGCTGTAATTTAGCAACATCAACCCAGAGAGAAAGAGGAGAGAGAGACACACAGAGAGAGAGAGAGAGAGAGAGAGTCATTTTTAAAGTCGTCAAGAAAATTGCAAAAGGCAAAGATAGAGAAAGAAGAAAAATTACATAAAAAATAGAAAAAACGGACAGAAGTATTAAATATGATAATTTTGAACTCTGGAGAAGTTTCTTGTGTATATTACTACTTCCTCTATCTATAATAGCGTACTGTTTTTTTCTTTCATTATCCCATATGGTGGTCTTTCTAAAAAACAAAAAGAATTTTATGTTTTAGCCCATCCCACTGCATTACAGAGAAGACTTCCAGCTTGTTATTGCAACGATTAAAGAATCATTCTGGATTCGACTGACCGCAAAGCATAAAAATCACAGTTAGAGTTAAAAACACCCATTTTATACTTATATAAGAAAATGTGTAAGTATTACTTTCTCTATTGTGTGAATTTGATGTTTTCCCAAGCCCATTGATAACACTTCAAGATATCTCCAAGCCAGTGTAGTGAGAGGGATTTTTCACAATAAAGTCAATACGCACATTATAGGATGATGGCATTGTGAAAAATCAGACATAAGACAACTTGTGAAATTCCCAATTTTCATTACACAAGCAGCTAATGGTTACGATATTTCACAGGCAAACTTTTATAGGTGCTCATACTAGGATAAAATATGGATGCAAACAAAAGCATAATAATTATTATTATTCGTTTTTGTTTTTCATGCATAGATTTTTTAAAAATAAAAAATGGCTACCGATTCATTACACATACTGCCTTTAGAAATTTTATATGTTGTTATTAAATATCTATGGCTTATGGATTAATAATTTTCTTAATACTTTTAATTATATTTAATCAAAATATCAATAAATAGTTGTATAATTTAGTTACAATGAAGTTTGAAATAATGGTTATAGCTCAACGAACAATATCGTGTACACTGAACCTGCTTTTGGACCAAATCTGCTAACGATTTGCCATTAAATCTTGACTATAAATGAAAGTTAAGCCTAACTATAGCCTCATCTTTCGAGATTCAAATTACCTTCCTTAATCCCATTCTTCACTCCTATAGAAGACGAATTTAGACATTTCGAGAATGACAAAGATTCCTCCGAACTCTCGGGTTAATAGAATGACACGTGTCCTTTCCAAGTTCTCATTTCGTTCAATTTCACCTATTACGAAGCGTGCAGAATGAGATTTCCCATCATATTTTCTAATCTAAGGTTAATTGCGCAGGATACATCCTCTACAGATTTGTCGCCAGCAAATACAAGCAACGTGTAAATTATGCAAAGATTTCATTAGGGAACTAACGAGGCCTCGAAGTTAGCAACGTCATCTGACGTATTAGCACGTAATTAAAGGGCGTGCACCCAACAGCGACTAATACCCTTAGCAGTCCGTATGAGAAACGCATGAGTGAGGCTGTTTCCATCATAAGACACAGCTAATTGTATGTGTAGGATAGAGGTACACATCAGTAGAACTGAACTTGTGCCCAACAACAGCTTATTTATTTCAACCTTCTTAAATAATTAGCGGTCTAATTTTTGTCCTCCCTAAAAGCCTTGAAGTCTTAAACTGTATTGTAGTTTCTTTGCTCGATTTTATGCAACATCATCAATCCAGTAATGTAATTGTTTACTGTAATGGTAACTAAGTTGTTCAAATACGACACTTGTTAAAACTGATACGCCATTATCAGGATTATAAAAGAAAAAATTAAACCACTTCTGTGAATAATTGTCACATTAATGCAAGTAACTGAGTATGAACTACACAATAGAGAAATAGAGAGGGGTGGAGGAAGTTGTTTAGAGATTTTTGTTCGATTGTTTCCAGTATAAAACATTTACTTTTACTTGAAATGTCCTGCTACTTTGACGGGGAATTTTCGTTAAGCAAATCAAACTTTGCAAGTTGTGCCAAATTCCTATACTTTCTCTCATAAAACAAAGATAACTTAATATATCAAGTTTATGTAAATTTAAAAGTAGCATATTTGCCATATTTTAGAATTTATCACACAATTTTCAGATCCTGAATTAGCATACGAAAAGTTGGAACGAATTACTTCAATAACTCAATCGCAGGTTTCGGATAGTAAATTAACAATTTTGTGTTTTTAGTAACCGTGCACAAAACTACTCCTTCTGTGAGTAAAACAAGCAATAAAATCGAAAGTTATGGTAAGAATCGCTATCAACAAAGTTTACGGAGTTCGGGCTAATCAAATATTTAATTTTTGCTCGTAACTTTCTCTCGATGGCGCTATCACAAGTGCTCTTCCATCTTATTCTTGCTGGCCTAGTTGAGCCCATTTTCTACAGCGTAGTCCTCTGATAATTGGCAAACTAGTCTCTGTGCTGACGGCGTTATCAACAATTTAGAAAGATTCTAGAGGAAATTATTTGGAGAGTGTGGATAGCACGATCAAACAACAATGAAATCTCTAAAATTGGGAAAACGTTTTCCATAAATGTGTTAACAGCTCATACACCATGCTTATAAGCGTTGCTTTCCTGTTTTAATGTTTTGAAAACAGTGATTTTTTTTTCACATTTGGAAGTCACATTAAATTACCAAGAAGGAGAAGCATGCTGTATAGAATATTAAATACACAGGGCATTCAAAGACAAACGTTCTCTAGAGAATATACGACAGATCCGAAATAATCCATTTGCGAATTATTACTTTGTTTCGTTCTTTACAAGTTGATCGGTCCCTCTCCTGAATGCATGCGCACCCGTTTACTTGATGTCATTGTTAAGTAGGTGAAATATTTTACGTTTACTAATCAGGTGTTGGCATAAAAGTTTATGCAGAGTTTAATTCATGGACTGACAAAATCGCTTGAATACACGCAAATGACTTTTTAAAGTTTTTGTGTTTGTGTTGTAGCACGAAAATGCAAATTTTCGCTCTTAGAGAGAAAACTGAAATCATTCTAAAAGTTCGTTTCCTAGCATCCTACCTACATCCAGACCTTGCTCCAATGGATCTGTCATCTGTTTGCACACTTAAAAGTGTGCTCTGAAAATCCATTCTCTTGACAACAATTATGATGTGTAAAAATGCGTACATTTTTTCTTCAATGTTGGTTAGAATTCCACTATGACTTAAATTTTTAAATGGCTTTGGATGGTACATGATTTCATCATCTGGTGGGAGACCTCTACTTATTACAAACTTGAAAAAGCTCTCCGACTTTGGTCTGGAATATAGTTATTAGAAATACGAAGTAGTTTAGAAAAATTCCACGTTTAATTTCCAGAGGAAGTGTCCCGAGCCATACTTCAGATTACTCATTGTACTAAATGTTCTAGAGCTTTCCATCTTTCAGAGTTTGAGACTGGTCTATGTCTTTTATTCTATGCCAAATTATTCTTTCCTACAAGGACACAAAAACTGTGCAACATTGGACAAAATACTTTCAAATCTGCTTGATTATTGTGAAAAAATAATACTTTTCTCTGTTGTTGTTATTATTATGATTGTTATGTTCGTTTAAATAAATACACTTCGCATACATCGTGACTTACATCTGCCAATTGCTTGTGTTGTCTGAGAGTTGAACTGATTTACGAAATTAAAATTCAAATTTCCGAGAGGAAAAGCTCTGCATCTTCTTATGAAACCAACGTATTCATTTTCAGTTGAAAATTCTTTATAAAGGTATTTTCGGATACTAGATGGGATTTGAATTAAAGTCTTATTAAACAAACAAGAAATGTGTCAACTTTGCTACGGAATTCATTAAGGAAAAGGATAAAAGGAACTGCAGAATGCAATAAAAGTTCCGTTTATGGATTCCGTTACCAATAAATCTGAATGTTTACTTATTACAGGTGATCTGTTTGTCAAAGTGATCAGTAACTATTATTATTATAATGGAAAGGCCTCTTATGTCAGAAGTTTATTTAACTTGAGTTCTGAAATTAGAACTATTTTTACTTATCGACTCTTTTTATTTTTCATTTTTTATTGTTCATATTTTAATGACTTCCTGCCACATAGCAGCTATCATTATGTTGCTTCCATTTTCTTATATTCTTAATTTCTTGATATTATTATTTTCTGAATGTTGCACGCACTCAAGAAAGGTTATCTGTAAACCTATAGTACATTTTCTACCATGGGCGGGTTGAGGATTTGTTTTTCTCTTTTTATCAATTTTACATATTTTTTGTATTTTTCATTTATTTTTTACATAGTCCGAACCCTGCTCTAGAGACTAAAATGGAACCTTTTGAAGCCACTTCAGGCCTCAAATAATCTAATGATGCTGTTAAGCAAGTTACATTCTTTTCTTTGTTCTAGCGCTGAATATTTTGTGTGTGTGTGTGTGTGTGTGTGTGTGTGTGTGTGTGTACAGAGAGAGAGAGAAAAAGAAAGAGATAAATAGATAGATAAATAAATAAATAGTTTTATTTACTCCATTTCCTCTCTCTCTCTCTCTCTCGCTCTGTTCACTATTCTCACATTCATACGATTTGGCGTAATTTCCTATTTTTATCATTATATAATTTTTTCTTATCTATTTTCATCTGTCTATTCTTTGTATTACCAATATAAAACTGATAAAAAATTTAACGATCTGAAAACGAACATGCTGAGGTTTTCCTCACGAAAAGGCAAATCAGCCCAAGAACACACAAACAGAGTTAAGAGACATTGTTATCGGACTGGGCAGTTCGGAATTACAGCTGAATTAATTATGAAGCGAATTCATTAGGTCTGTGTCCATGAAACCCGATAACTCACTTGCATTCGAAACTCCTATATAAGCCTTTCGTGTCCTACACGGTATTCGAAGGCATGTGTTGTCGGCTTGCCGACAACACATGCCTTCGAATGTTGTCTGGAAGACCGAGTAGTTACTCGAACCTGCAACCTGTTGGTTGGCGAGCGGAAACTCTCGCCAACCAACAGATCGCAGTTTCGAATCCTGCTGTGGGCATGGATGTTTGTGATTGTCTGTGGAAATGCTAGTAGAAATGCTGGTGGTGATGGTGATGGGCATCAGATGGCGTTGGTGGAGATGGAGAGTTGTAGAGTAGGTGCACTTGCTCTATGAGTCTTTTGGACTCCCTGGAGGTGTCACGTAATAATAATAATAATAATAATAATAATAATAAATAATCTATTTCCTACCAAAGAACATCACTGATAACGTTTGAGCTACGGAGGATAGTTCGTTATTACAACAATTAGTAAATCTTTAACCAATAATCACTAACAAAACAAGATGTTTCTTAGCATAAGTATTCAACTGCGTAATACCACATATAATAATGCAAACGTTTAATTGATAGCTTCTAATCGTACCATCACAAACCAACGAGAGATGCATGATATCAATCTCCTTCGTGTTACTGTGATGACCTCAATGCATAAATCCAACAAACAATGAACAGCTGCTTTTTTGCAATATGGAGTTCTGTAATAAACTACGAATTATGTAAAAACGTTCAGTGTCGATCAGAAATGAATTCTTTTCTTCTTTGTTTTCTATTAAGGAGTGTCACTTTGACCTTAAGCACAATTGTTCGGTTCTAGAGCATATGCATCATTGATGCCATAGTTATAAATTTACTCGTCGAAGAATAAACTCTATCAATTTCAGGTAACCTTTGTGAAGTCGAGTGTGCTATTTCTTCGGCTTTCTATTGGTCATAATGTGAATGCCGGGGTTCTTTAATTACAGGAAAAATACATTCATTCCCTGAAGCGTCTTCTATTTTGTGAATTATCCTTTCCTCTCGTACTCCTGTTGTAACAAAGGAATGCCATGCTGGAGTGTGTTGCTAAACGTGCAAAGAGAAGAAAAGAGACAACAACGATCGATAGTGATTATTTCGGGGCTGAAAGATGAGATGTTCTCACCGCACTTTGCTTCTTTAACCAAAACAGAAGGCACGTTTACAAGCTCTAGATGCGCACATGAACTCCGCCATGTTAGAAAAAAAGAAGCACATATTTCTTTTCTTGACGACGTGAAATATGTTCAGAACTATCCCACTTTATGAAGAATGAAGAAATTTGAATTTTATTTGAATAATCCATAACACATTGCGAAGATATTACATTTACCCTTAGGATATTGAGACACTAAAAAATATTCCTTTGAAAATATTTATTCCTAATGAACAGTTTTTCTCCCTCTTTCAAATACCAGAGTTATTGTAATTATATGCGAGTATTGAATGTAATGGTTTATATAAAAGTCCACTATGAAGAGATCTTGTTAATGAGTAAAAGATCATGTCGCAAACGCTTTCATAAGTCAATAATTGAAACCAAAAATAAATAAATGACTGGAATTCAGCATACATGTTAAAAGTGTGATCATCATCATCATTATCAACAACCATGGGTCCAATGCCCGTAGGTGTCTGATGCCATCTTGATATGATTCGTCCATTGCATTCCATTTTGCACAAAATAAAATGCACAAAAAAATACAATGCACAAAAAAAGAGTGATAAATTAAGAAAAATCCTAGAAGTGATTAACATCATTATGTCCATTAGTGATATTCAAAGCAAGACAAAAAGAATATTTGATAACCATGCTATTAAACTATGTAATATTGATAATACAGAAAGGGTTTTTATTTTTACCCTGGTTAGGCTTAACGAATAGCTTGACATTAAATTCAGAATTCAGCTGGTCATCGACATGTGCTATATTGAGTTATTGTGCCAAATTTCAACACACACACGCGCACACACACACACACACACACACACACACACACACACACACACACACACACACACACACACACACACACACACACACACGCGCGCACGCACGCACGCACGCACACGCACACACTATGACTATTACAGAAACTCAAACGCTGTCATCTAATGTTAAATATGTTCCTTCATGTAGCAGAATGTCAATATTTACAAAGAATATGTTTCGGCCCTTGCTATTATAATTCATCACAAGCTCTCATACACATTGCGATGTCAGAATCAGCAAATTTGTACAGAATTGTCTAATTCGGAATTGTTCGATAGTTTTTCTTGTTGAAGAGATCTTTTATTACAACCCCACAGATAGAAGTCAAGAGGGGAACAGATCAATGATCGTAGGAATCTAGGATGACATACATGTAGTTACTCAATATAACTATGTCGTCCTACCTTTCTGTAAAATTGAAATTTAACTATTCCCTAACCCCATAATGGGGTGGTGCGTTTTTGTGGTTGAGCTAAAGCTATTCGTTTGTTAGCAAAAGTATTTAGTATTCGGCAATTTCAAAGTAGTAATATCGTAAGAGTGGTCTTAAAGTTTGAAGAAACAGGTAAATGATGCCCAAAACAGGCTAATTTCTGCAACAACGGCAGAAAAGTCGCGCAAATGAATTAAGACAATTATTGGTGCGAGGGCCTCAGAAATCCCGTTAACGTATATTTGCGGAGGTAGGTATTAATGATCCGTGTTATCACTCTATCTGTTAGGCAGTGCTTCCATGGTTTAGGTATAAATATGAAAATTCGATGAAATTTCATATTTCGCTTCCCATCAAAATTTGTCGAGATGATCAATTTTAGTATAATTACAGAAATGTTCAAAATTGCAAAATTATGAATTTTGGTTGGTCCTATGATCGTTTGCTCATTTGTATTCGAAATATGTAGAATTAACGGTTATATAAATATCTGTAACTCTGCAAAAATTTTCTTGAAATAGTTTACGACTGTCATTTGGACTTTGACGAAATCAAGTCGCCACGAACTGCATAAAAGTAGCAGACAGCTGTGGAGATCTCAGTGAAATATTCTAGATTTAAACATCTTAATTTATCGAAAGCGTTCTTGAGTATCTGGTATCTCTCATGAAGTCTCTGAAACAAATAAGGAATAATATGACAGACATTTACCAATGTTAGTTTGATCTATAAAATTTTTATTCACCCTCGAGATTTAATAATAATCAATATTTTATTTCAAATTGGTGTATTCGTATAATATACTGTTACAATAATTACCTATTTAAATACCTAAAATTGAATATATTCCCTAAAGAATAATTTATATTTTGTAATTGTACATTAAAAATATGATTTTACGATGCGTCTGTTGTTCTTCACTGCGAAAAGTGGAAATCATTCAATTTGAATAATATGGAGGATAAGGCATTACTGAGCACAGAGAGAGTTCGTTTTGTATGAAAATTTTATAAAACACTTAATATCTGGATGTTTATAAACAACGTTATTTGCAAACATGTAAACTACTGAGATATTTATTTACTCGAAAACTATGTGAGTATAAACTGATAACGTCTCGGTAAAACCATTGATATATAATATGAAAGAATTTTTAGTATTATACCAATACCGAAAGTTGGCAATTATCTGTAGGATTATTTTGTTTCACAGTTAAAGGTCAACCACTGTAGGATAACATCCAAAGATCTGAAACGTTGAAGTATGGTGCTAAAAATAGCATTGGTTTGAGTACTTTAGTCTCGTTTTAATTCCCAAGAAAATTTCTAAATTATAAATATAACACTCAGTAAACGTTCGAAAGTTATTGATGAACAAAATATCTTTCTCTAGGTCAACTCGCTCTGAAGAAGGCTGCATCAGCTTGATGTGGCCTTCTTCAGACTGGGTAGCCCAAATGATCCAGGTATACTCTGCATTAATTAACTTAAAAAAAGAAGAAAGTCAGATTGTACACTACATTAGAGGCTTCAAATAATTAATATATATATATATATATATATATATATATATATACCCTCTGTCCAAAAAGAAACCGAACTATTCGAAAATAGAAGAAACTAGTGGCGCCACATGTTGTATCTTTTTGTTGTCGAAAGCAGAGACCTTCATTAGTCTTGTGTCAACTGTTTATGACATTTGTTTCATTAGAAGCCGAGTTATAGTGCCAAGAGTGACAGTGTGTTTTGACGAACGGTCGGTCGTCACGATATTCATGCCGTACGCGACGAATTCTCGCTACAATCGCTTCCAAGCTTCGAAATAAAACTCACCATTGACCGTTTGGCCAGGCGGGACGAATTCTTTGTGGATAATGCCTTGGAATAGTAGAAACAAATCAGCATTGGCTTTACTTTTGACTTCTCCAAGCGACTTTTTTTCGGATGCACCTCTTCTGGTGGTCTCCACTCAGCACTCTTTTCGGGCTCATATTCAAAACACCACGTTTCGTCACCAGCAACGATCGCTTCAAGGAAGTTTGAATCCTTACGAGCGGTTTTAATGAGGTCCTTGCAGTGTTCAATTCGATAAATTTTTTGGTCGTCGGTCAACTTATGGTGAATAAATCGCGAATTCAATTCACGAAGACCCAAACCCTCGGTCAAAATGTTGTGCACAGTTGATTGTGGAATCCCAATTCATCTTTAATCAATCTCACGGACGAGTTCTGGTTTTCTTTGATGAAATCATGCACTTTTTGGATATTAACTTCGCTCAGTCCGGTTTTTGGACGGCCCGGCTTTTCGTCGTCCTCAAGCGTCTCACGACCACCTTGAAATCGCTTAAACCACTCGTAAACTTGAGTACGGGATACGCTTTCATCACCGTATGCTTTTTAAGCATTTTATGCGTTTCGGTAAAACCTTTACCAAGTTTAACACAAAAGCCAATCGCAGCTCTCTGCTTGAAACTCATTTTCCGCCCCTTCGTCAAAACACACTGTCACTCTTGGCACTATAACTCGGCTTCTAATGAAACAAATGTCATAAACAGTTGACACAACACAAATGAAGGTTGCGGCTTTCGACAACAAAAAGATACAACAGGTGGCGCCACTAGTTTCTTCTATTTTTGAAACGTTCGGGTTCTTTTTGGACAGAGGGTGTATTCCTGAATGGAGTGAAACTAATGAACTGAATTTTAAAATGATGTTTTGATCAAGCCGATTATTTGTTCGCGCTATTTATACTTACAATAACCGAAGAAAACACAAATATTTCCGATTATTATGCAATGATCAGCTATCTAGATAATTCTGCAAAACTGGTCTGCTGGGATCTTCATTCCCTCTTGTGTAATTTCCTATTGGAAGCAAGGTTGATAGATCGTCTCTTATATTCCTTAATCTAATGACTACTTGATTTCAAAAGTCGAACTATTTATGTAAGATGGCATTAATGTGTCATCAGTCATTGTAGTACTTGTTGTTACTTCTCGGATTAAATCATTTTGGAGTAAGGCATTTGTGGCAAATAAATCACGGAGAGTAATATGGTCACTCTCAATCTACAATTATCAGAGGTAGTAGCATGTATTAGAGCTGAATGTGGAAAATATTCCACAATTTAGTTGAACAGCAACCAAGAAGCTAGCACTTTCTACTTTTCGAAGATATTTCGAAAAGTAGAAAGTAGAAAAGTAATGACATCTAAACTAGATTTTCATTATAAATAACTGAGGAATTTTTCTTTTGTGTTTATGGCCGAAGAAACTATGACAATGAGGATAGCATATTATGTCTGTAAATTGCGTATGTTCTCATGACCGATTTCCCTGTTTGGTGGTATGTTAAACACGACTTTCCGAGAAAATATCCTTTGCACCTTTCTATGAGATCGGCTAACTTATTTTTAAGTAAAAATCCTAATAAAGTTTCTTTGCATCATAGAAAGAATGCGAACCCAGTTCTTTCGAATCAAAGTTCATCGATACCAACTGAACCACGGAGGATCACATAACTGTGAAAATTAGCCGTTGTTGTTGAATGGATAAAGGACTAAAAATTAGCAATGAAACGTCATAGTTCGTAATACAAAATACTTCAGTTTAATTTCTCAACTTAATGACTGGTCAATCAAAATTGTATTTAACGCATTCACTTTCATCAAACATATTTTTAAAATCTCTATACTGAAATTCTAAGCAATATATAAATTATGAAACATAAAAAGAAATTCTGATTGCCACTTTATATTCGAAAATTCTTTTTCATATTTCACATCATGTTCTAACCTACAACTAACAGCATCAACAAGAAAGAGGAGACGTAATCAGTTGCCATGTCAACACGTTTATTTTTATAATTTTAGCTGTTTGCTTTGCGAATTAATTTAGAAATACGGGGACGATAAATGCATATGCATTCATCGTCAACAACTCCAAGGCTGAGTGGTTCTCAAAGCATCACTTCCTGGAAACACAGACCTAGAAGTAGATAACGTCTGTGAAGAGAAAGACGGCATTAAACGTTGTTTTCGTCTACGGCTAAGTTAGCCAGTCTTAGACAGATAGGAAAGGATTTCTCTTCCGCAATACAAACAACTCTCCAGCGAAAGGAGTAATCTCTACACCTTGGGTGAATTCCATTTATTTATAGCAGTCTGTCCACTACTTAATAGCAGAGTATTAGGCGCAGTACTTAATGGAAAATGAGATAAGCTTTTCTCAGGCTAAAGTTTCAGCCTTACATTTCATGATGAAAATATTTTTAGATTAAATTATTCCTTTTTGTACACCAACGATTGTAAACCTGTAGAACATTAGTATCATGGGTGAGGTAAGGAGTTTTTCCACTAATATTTATTAAGTTTATCTTTTTATTTATTTTTACATAATCCCAGAACCCTACTCTAGAGACGAAACATGAAATTTTTCAAGCCACGTCACGCGTTTAATGAACGAGGCGGTGCGGTGCTATCACACCGTGCCGTGCGTTGAGATTCGTCCCAAGTACATTTATACTGCTTTGAAAGAAGATACCTTAATAAGCATCGTTCTTTCTGCAAGTATATAATGAGGTCCTGGACCGCTGTGTGGCAAGCATCCCTTGACCTCACACAATGCTCCACTTCATCCCACAGAGGTTCAGTTGGGTTGAGAGCAGGGCTCTGTTGAAGCCAGTCAAGTATGGTGACGTTCATGTCCACAAACCACGCAGTTACAGAAGCAGCCTTATTACACGTTGCATTGTCATGCTGAAAGAGACACAGAATGGTCTTTGTAGAAATGCCACAAAGAAGGCGTTTACATTGTCTAGAATGTTCAGATAGCTTTTGGAGTTAAATATTAGTGACACCACAAATAGAGATCCGAGGTCAAACTTAGAAAAACAGGACTATACCATTACGTAGCCACCTTCGAATTTCATAGTTCAGGTTACGCACTCTGGTAAGAGACATTCACCGGGCATCCGTCTCACCCACACAAACGTTCATCTGCTCGGCAGAGAGGGTGTACAGTGATTCCCACTGTACATGCTCTTTGTTCCACTGAAGACGACTCTACATGTTGGTTCGGGTAATGTGAGACTTGTATATTGTGGACCTACCATGGAAACCCATGTTGTGAGCCTCGGTTGTAAATGTTTTTGTGCAATTTCGTTTTCCAGTTGATGCTCGGAATTCTCTATTCAACGTGTCGGCCGACAAATGGCAGTTTTTACATATTATCCTTCGAAACACCCTACGGCTACGTTCGGTGAGTGTGGTGTATCGTCCCATGCGAGTAACACTTGCAATTAACTCCCTGCGCTTCCATCTCAGTATGGTATTCACTGACTGTTGACCTGGGATGGCCCAATTTGTCAGCAATTTATGGAACATGCCTACAACAGGGCATTCTATCACAACGTCTTTTTCAATTTCCGTCAGTTCCCTTTTCGCCTACATTTCACCCAGATACAGTAGCACTGACTTGGAAGCATCATATTCCTGCAATTTATATCGGCTACAAACACGTGACTCGTTACATGGCTCGATACATCTTGCCCATGATGCACCGCGATACACTCCTTGCCCATGAGGGCAAGCAGTGTCCATATATCCATACCCAGCAAGACATGAATCTGTATCCTGTTGATTGGAGAGCGGGCACATCAACCGTTAGCCCAGTGACGTTGGCAAATTGACAAATTCCGTACTTAAAGGACAACATGACCTTGTTGCTCCTTACGCATGTTTCATCAAGCAGCATGATTCTAAAACAATGTGAGCCTGCACGGTGTTTTACAATCTAATCTCATCTATTTCCCCTCTGAATGCTGAAGATCTATTTACTGTTGCGTGCTGACAACAATTATTTTGATGAAATATTCGTGTCGCACTGCTGGCAAGCAATTTTCTGCAGTCATCTCTGTTCTGAGCGTGTTTTGGTGTCATTTCGTGGTAAACATTACGACAGCTTTTGTTGACCTGGCCAATTCGGTCAAGATGAAGTGTTGCCATCTATCTTGGAGCGCCTAGTTCAATCGACATGTACAAGTGTTTACGACCGGATCAGCTTCACTGGCTTGACGCACTATCTCCGAATTAATCAAAACTTGCCCTCGGGAACGAGATTAGTCGTCAAGAGTGATGTCTCTGACCTTGCACTTTTGGAATCAGTCATAAGCATTGATCTTCTTCTTCAAGACATTCTAGCCCTGTCCCACTGAAGATGCTTATGAGTTCGCTTGCAATAAAACCGATTTCGTATTCGTAAATTAAAATTTCGCGAATTACATGATAGTGGTCACTCTTTCTTAATAGGGGATTTCCAAATTTCATTTAACAGCTACCTTTCTTAAAACCATTTTATTTGTTTGCCCTCTATTTTCATTAAACATTTTACAAAGAATTATCGTAACAAGTATTACATTTATCTAACATATTTTTGAATTAATATATTTTTATGCAAAATATTTGGATATGCAAAGAATATTGATTCCTACGATTTAGCGCATCATCATGTATATATGCTATAATGCAATTAGCAGAGAGTAATGTCAGGTGATCTTTACGTCATTAAAATTGACGTTATTGGGAATTAGTTTGCCTAACTACAAGAATGACAGTTGTTAATTTGATAATACTCTATCAGTTGCCATTAAAATTCATTAACAGCTTTTATTCAGTTGTTAGACAATTGGGTGACAGTTGCTAGTAAAATTCTATTATATTCACAAAAATGAATCTTTTTTATGCTAGTAGTCTAAATTGAGAACACATTTAGCTAAAATGTATAAAAACAGATTTGAAAGTAATTTTAGTGTATCCATTCTTTTCAATCAGTCTGTGGATTTTATGCTTATTGGACGCCTGAAGTGGATTGAAAAGTCCCGTGTTCTCTTTCTAGAGTCCATCTTATCCATAAACCATCTACACGGTAGTAATGTGATACAGGATTTTAAATTTTCCTGTTTGGCGAACAAGAATCCTTATCCATGAAACGGATAATTCGGCTTAGATATCGGTGAATGAACTCCATAAATAATGCCAAAGTGGTAGGAATAAAAATAATGGTCATTGTACCCCACAATGACCATTAGTGGAAATACCGTTCCACTAATTATATGAATTGATTAGTGGAACAGTATTTCACATTCCATCCTGTCCAGTCATTTTTATAGCAGGATAGAAAGATTAATGATAGATAAAACTTGAAAAAAATTACCTTCACGGACAACAGTCTTTTTTCATTCTTAAATATTCAGACAAAGAAAGAAGACCTTTCCAGGATGGAACTTTTTGGATTTTTTTATTTATTTTTTTTTTATTCTGTTTAAAACTAACATGAACTGGGAATGGAAATGGTCGACTATTATATAAGAAAAATAACAAACTTTTCAAGCAGAAAGGATGTCGCCTGTATTTATGACCGATTGCAAAATACTTACTCATAACATTTCTCAAGTTTTCTTTTTATAAAATTGCGCTGGATGTCTGTAGTATCGGCGCAATGAACTATAGAACCATTACGAAGTAATCATTTTCAGAAACTTCAGGTCGTCATGAACTTAATATTTGACGCAATTCTTACCAGTGATTTATGCTCACCATAAAGTAGTAATCTTTAGCCTCAAAAGGTCTTTGCTGTTCTCACAGATGGGGGTTGAAGCTATAGCGAACGTAGTTATTGGGGAAAGCATATCACACGTCACTCATATGAGTACCTCAAGTGAAGAATGGTAAGTAGCTTGTGTTGTGTCAAAGAGGCATGTCTTTCATTCTCACGAAGATAATTCGAAACGCCATCTTTATGTTACGAAAAGCATGACTTGCGATACCTGCTCTTATACTGCAGAAAGAAGACTGCTTTAAACATGCCTTCTGTTTTCAATTTGGATCATTATTGGTAGTCAAATGCGTTGTTATACAGTAGTCGGTGACTGCTATAATAATCTAATATATAATAACCAAATGTTTAAATTTAGATATTTTATTATAACTTTATTTTATCCCACTTTTTTTTAAGCACTTTCCACGACTGATTACATAAGACTGAAACTTTAAAAATATCTTAAAATTTAAGTGATGATAATAAAATAATATTACTAACACTATTATTTAACAGAACATCAAAAGTTTCCAAAGATTTCTATCATTTAGGGCTGATTTCAACCGAATGAAACTGTCCATTTTCTCCTTGCGTGCGTGGTAGGCTCACTGACCACTCTCTGCCAAGTTATTTGGCTTGTTTGAAAACTAATTAGTACTATGATAGACCGGTTGGTCTTATCCATAGATCGTATTATGGTTATCATTTGCGTGTGTTCTTCTGACCAGTTTGTTTAGCGGGATGGAAAACTGCTCTCCCTCCTTATGAGTTTCTCCATACGAATGCCTCACTTTCCATTGAAAAGTCGATACAGCTTCGTCTGTATCGACGGAGCTACTGACGCTCGTGAGTATTAATTATGATCTGCTTGTTCTGATGTATCATACAACATATGTGAATGCCAAAGAGAAAAGAAATGCTGAACAATAAAGATCAGAATTTAAGAGCAAACAAACTCGTGACATTTCATAGAATTTCTAACTCGCCTAATTTTTAGTATACTTTAATGCTATGAAAATATTGCCATCTTGTTAGATTAAACAGTGATCTACTCTCCAACTAATGGGAGGTAAACAGAAACGACTAAATATTAATTAGCGAACGTTTACAACTGCTACTGAGCTGCAGCAGAATGGATCAATATATCGGTAAAGTATTATCACTCCACGTGCGTTATAACCGTAATAGTACAGTAGGTGGCTTAGGGGTGCCTTCCTTTAGGTTTCCTAACAAGTAAAGTTATATCCATGCGCAGAAAACTAATGAGTACCTGCGACATAGAGGAACACCAGGTCTCTTCCTTGCGCTGTGCTCCATAAATATAATGAGTGAAAATTATTCAGGTCTGGCTGTATTGAACTCTAATTTGTATGCTAGACACGCTGATAACACGGAGAGAGTTACGCGAACGTGGTCACTTTTTGTAATTTTGTTGCAAGGCAATATCAGCAGTTTGTGTCTCTTCTTTATTGATTGTAAGAAGAGAATATACTTGTGAAATCACTTGGTAGACAACATTTGGATAGTTAGAAAAAGGTTCAGATGGAAAACAATGTAGTTGGATGGTCCGGTTAAATGAAGTAGGACTAAAATAATTTTACTTGGTAATACTTCATTTGCTTTGCTCATCACTTGCGATCAAGATGGATTTATGATTACGTTCACTTATCTGAGGTGACTTTATTACATTCATGTCCGTTCACTACCATGTTCTTTTGCCGGAGTGTCTAGATTATTTTGGAGAAAGGCGTAACACGTTGAGGGAAGAGTACATTGGTTTTTTGGGAAAACAAAACTTCCACTTTTGAATGAAGTTGATTAATTCAATCGCTCAGTCTTTAATTAAAGGACATGTAGATGGTGTCTCAATTTCTGAAAGGATTTGAACCCATTTTGTTTCTTCCAAGATTTTTTTCGAGCAACTCATACTAAGAAAGTTATCTGATATCTGGAATTTTACTATGATATAAAAGGTAAGATACCCCAGTGGAGACGAGGATTAAAAAGAAAGCTAATAAAAGTATATCAAACGTTTTCTCCTGTTGCATTGTTTCTTCTGAAATATTTTATGTAAGCTATGAGGATTTATCTCATCCATTATCGACTTGCATATAACCAGGAATTGCTGTTATTAATATTCGCACTCTGCTGACCCACTAAAATCTCTAACATGAACAACATGTTTTATGTATGTGTTCATGTATGATAACTCCTGAGATCACTTTCTTTCATTGTAGTCTGAGCTTAGAGGTTTACAACAGAACATTCATTTGTGTGACTGACGAATTTATAAATTATGTCGTCATTTTCGAAGAGTTTCGTCTGGAACTTTTGAATTTAGTTTCAGGTGGGAATTGATCTTTCAAGTATTGAAATTATTTGTGTTGAGATTATTTTATTCCTTTCTAATACACGCTGTATTTCGACAGCTGAATATAAACAAACACGTGACGAATATAATCCCTAGTAATTCAAAATGGGTTATGATCACTCACACCAATATTGGATTGAAAATAGACCTACCGCGTATTCTTACAACGTAAGGCCTCGGTGTGTCACACTTACTGGTAAACAAAAGAGCATCCGCACTGCAGACGAATCACGTGAGAATGTCTCCACCTGTAGTTAATTCATGAAGCTTTTAATGCTACCAAAACTAGTGATCATAAATATTGATGTCCAGCAACTGCTGCAGTGGTACCCAATCTATGAAATGATGAATCATGTTGCTCACCATCCGTCGGAAGAAACCAGATCTGATGAAAGCCTGAAAAACACTTCTAAAAGAAGGATCAATAGCATTCAATAGTCATCAATAGCATACGAATGCTATTGTAGACATAGAGTTACATTTCTCTCTGTCTCTCTCTCTTATTAATATCGATGGTCCAGTTAAAGCGTAGCTGATGTAATTTTGTTTATAACAATAAGCACGCGCGCGCACACGCACACACACACACATACACACACACACGCACGCACACACACACCTTAGTTTGCGTTGTATGTAAACGAAGGCAATGATAATGGCATTTCTTTTTTTATATTGATTATTGATTATGTTTCTGATTAAAACAAATTCAGATTACACTCGCCTTCTTCATCCTTACCTTTACAACATGTGAGCTTTATTGTTGCAGTTCTCTTTTATTCCTTCCTTTTCCTTTCTTTTACTTGTGTTTTTTAAATAGCGTAAAGATATTATCACAATCATTTTTGCTTGTCTGTTCGTAGGCATGGAAAATCATTTCATTCCCTCATGCAGAGAAATTCTAAATGACTGGATTTTAGTTACATTTTCTCTTTACTAAAATGTGTCAAGTCACTGGACGTTTGGTTGAAAAAGACCTAAGTTCAAATCTCCCAAAGGTTCTTCACATGAAAATTAGTTAGCCTGCCTCATACAGAAGTAGCAAGGTTTTTTCTCCTGAAAACGCGGATAGTTCTTCCCGAAAAATAAATAAATAAATAAATAAAAAAGCAAACGGCAGAAGAACGCGCGCAAATGAGATAACATAATATACCCACTTTGTAGTTTTAGTTATTTCAATCGTAATTACAAACAGCCCAGCTCATTAGTTTTCATCCAAAAATGGGGTTTGGTTCAATTGTAGTGATAAATAGCTCATTTAGGAATAATGGTATTATGAAAGCACTTTTGTGGGATTGTGTAAGGTGATTTCGGTATTTGTTTTAAGTAATCATAAAGCGGTACTACAAAAGGAAGTATGCATAGTAAATTTTAGGGGAAAAAACATTCAAAAATAAAGAAGCGGGAGCATATTAGAATTTTACAATGTCGATCCTCATAATTCGGTAGCACGTTTGTTGTGTCTTTTGAGAGAAATAGGAATAACACAAAGTGGTGAATTTTATATCAATGTATGCAAAACATATTAATAACCGTTAATACTATTTTAGTTGAAAGCAACATTATCAACATATCAAGGTATGCAACATTGCAAACCTTGATACGATAATCAAACCTTTTTTTAGAAATATTTCAGAGAAAATATAATTCTATCGCTGAATTCTTGAGGAAAGAAAAATGATAAAATTTATTAACTGGAATTTTTATCAGTCTATAAATAGATTAATGAAAATACGTATCCTTTCTGAATAGCATTAAGATCTCTGCAAATTTTACACTATCAATGTAAAAAAGGAAAACTGCATAAACGTTAATCCTACCGCTTCTTCTACTTCTTTCTAACAGCTAAGTGCAGAACAAACTTCAGGCTATCCTGACGACATCATTGGTCTAATTTTTACCGCTGGATTATTTCCAGGTGTTAAGCGAGGTACGCAGCGGAAGTTGCAATTAATCTACGCTTACACTATGGGTGAATTAAAATTTTAAAAGAGCCTCATATTTAAACTCATAAACCTAAGTTTCTCTCTTTTTCTGACACACACTCTCTCTTTCTCTCTCTCTCTCTCTCTCTCTCTTGAAACAGGATTCAGTTTTAATTGGCATGTAGCTAATTTAAAACGGAACATAAAATTCCTAAGAATAATTCCATTAAAGAAACAAAGAAATATAATTTTAATATTTCAATTACATTTCAGATTATGATTAAGAATTTCACAAAACAAAAAAAAAATTAGATTCAATATTAGATAATAAATAAAATCTAAAAATAGAACTGATTTTATTCTAATGTTAGAGAATTAGGAGAACAGTCTCTGTACAATTTTTAAGAAAAGAAACATTTTAAACGTTTAATTGTAATATAGGTAACGGATTTTAATAATAAATTCAAACAGCTACTAGAAGATTATGGAAGAAATTTCTTCCATCGTCACTGACTGAGTTCGCTACACAAGACTGGTTCCATTACCCAGTTCTACGCTGCGAGGTTACCTTTCATTTATTGTACTCAACAATTATAACGTGGTTACTCGTGCGTTTTCAGAGCACTGGAAAAGAAGAGCATGATAAAGAAAAGCCTCTAAACTGATGCCAACAATAAATACTTGCATGCGAAGGGATGATAAAAACGGTCTGACAAAAAACCTGATTGCTGTTTTCATTTTAATGGTGAACTTAATGCGTAAGTTTTCTTGGAAATAATTATTATGGCAGAAGATTGTGTTATTTTTTCGAAACTGTTTTTAAGTTTTTTTCTTTTATTTGTATTTACCAACAATGGAATGGGATAGAATGAAAACATGTTATTTAACAAGATAAGGATGGAATGTTTAGCATTAATAATAATTATTATTATTATATTTTGGTTTGTCTGAGACTTGTTAAACACAGTCTCAGTTGAAAACACGTAAATACCTTCTCTCTCGTCTCTATTCCAAACACGATGTCATAATTCTTAGAGCTATTGTAAAAAAAAATAAAAATAAATAAATAACCTACGAACCCTTAATAACTTAATAAATAACTTAGACCCCTGCATAGTGCTAGTATATACGGATCTCTATCATAAGGCCTTGCAAATTACAGTGAAAGAAAAGGGGAAAACTTACTACACCTAGAAGTGGCTACAAAAATACAGTTCACATAACTGCTGTAATGGTTATAACTACAAGTATTACTTATACAAACTCGCTGTACTGTTTGTTGCTTTTCTCTCGGGTCACTGCTAATAGGCTACTAGCATATAAAGTTAAGGTATGCACAAAATGAATGCACGAAATTTGACTATACAAGATGAACCAACTTGAACCATATCTCTGTGGTTATATATGGAACAAAATTAGTGCTCTGTTTTTAATTTGAATAGACAGGAATAGAAGAGCACTTATGATAGGTGCACTCTTCTTGTATGTACATCGATAAATGAAATACAAAACCATGTAATGACTCAATGATATTATAAAATGTACCAAATACCTGTAAAATTTAATGCAACATCTCTTTAATTTGCGTTGTTCTTTCTTTTATTCCTTTCTATTTATTAAAAAAAACAAGTAAAATAATCATTATCTTACGCTTCTAATTCCCTAAGGGAACTAATTAACGCTAATGTTTGAGTTCTTAACTTCTTTTGGAAACCTGTAGGCAGCTGGTCATCACCACACACACACACACACACACACACACACACACACACACACACACACACACACACACACACACACACACACACACACACACACAGTCCATTTTCCTACTTGCAGGGTTAAAAATCTGAATTTTACGGAAGCCTGGAAAACGTTTCTTCAAAATTGACTAAACTAGAACCTATAATGGTTCGGTTTTAGTCTTCTCCTGATCTATGTCACACAGTTACCACGAAGCTACAAAGGCACCTGTCTTCTAACATCCTTTCTTTTATCAAGGAAAAGAGTTCGCAAAGCGAACAATAGTTGTTAGCTCGGTCATGTTAAGCTTTTCATTTTTATTCTTTCTTGCTGAAACCCATCTAGAAAGAATTTTAATTCGTTGAGGTAATACCTTACCTGAAACAAAACAAAAAAATTCAATTTCATTATACCACTGACCCAAGTAACTCACTGTGACAGTTGGTTACACACGAGTCATCTTTAGTGCTGCTGTTTACAATCCCTACCGTGAGATATTAATCTCTCTCTTTCTCTCTCAGAAAAGTGATCTTTCTCTCTCTAATATTTTACCAGTATTAAATAGCAAAGGTTAAAAACGTATTTGTATATCGGGAAAGCGTCTCCAATGTTCCGATACGTAGATTTCGGATGTTGTTATGTATAAAAACGATATCAGTGATATAAACTCCTTGTAAGACAGATAACTCGCGATCATTCCGAACTCTGACAACTATTTCCTATTTATTAATTTGTAAAAGTTTAAGAGAGTTAACCATGAAATTATTACTCTTTAAGAATAGGGAACTCTTCAGGAATATGGCGGTGACGATTCGTGGTTATAACTATTATCAGTATTATCATTATTTAAGTGTGTTTTGAACTAGTGTTATTCCCTAAATATTGTCAAACCCTCCGTAACGAAATTTTACGATTTAATTATCATGACATTAAGTAGTGTAAAAGCAGAATATATTCCTCATCAGTCTAGTTAATTAGAAAGTTGAAAAACATAAATCTTGTCTTTTTAAAAGTAAATGTAGAATACATGTTTTAATATTAATAATTCTGCTTTACAGTTAGAATGACTGCTATAAGCTTTGCACAGAGATGATATTTCATAAAGGTGAGGGGAATAAGTTCAGGTTCTGATTTCGATGAAATGAAGCGTTTGACAATCCAGGTGAACATTAAAAATTGATACAAATATATATTACAGGTTGAAATAACATCCTATAATTTACAATTCCATTGGTTAAGCATTAAAAGTAATATGAGACAGGGCTAAATTACCAATAATTACATATTAGAACTAAAAGATAAAAATGATCCAATAATTTGAAATCATCACCGTATGTTATCCATTTCGATACTTATCATATAAACGACACTAAAAGGTTTTAAAAGAAACTGCTTTTGCATCTACTTAACGTTCTATCAATCTTCCGATTAAACGGATTGTCAATATACGTGTTATAGTTTTCTTTGAATTATTTTAAGAAAAATCAATCATCAACAAAATTTGTTTTCATACAGTTTGGTAACACAAGGATAGCTGCAGTTCACCCAAAAATTATTACCTTTAAATTGTTACAAAAGTGAATGATTTCAGATCCCGATAATTAATTCTCGAAATATAAAGTTTCAATAGCACAAACACTAGTGTTTCTATTTGTGTGTATAAAGTATGGATAGTTTATTCTTCCATTAAGATTTAAGACCGAATGATGAATTTGAAGTGTTGTTAACAAGCTATATTTTCATGCGCGTATTGTTCACAGAAGAATGCAAATAGTAATTCGATTGGTGTGCAGTAAAATATGAGGCCATTCTTAGTGTATGTTCAGGTAACTTGGAGTATGAATATGGATATTGTTTGCTTATTCTAGGATTATGACAATGAAAAGGAGATTTCATAATACGGTGTATAGAAAAGGTATACAGAAAACTACTAAACCATTACCTTCTCGATGACTACAGTAAATCCAATTCTGTTCTTGCTTTGACTTAAAAGGTCAGCTCAAATTTCATCCACATTTATTAGACATATATCCCACTAATTTCACTTCATATCCAATATAGGTTTCTTTACATTTTTACTATAACACAACGAAAATAAAGGAACTTCGAGCAACGGAAAAATTACTGTTGCAATGGATGCAACTGTCACGATTGCAGTTGCTACTGTGAAACTGACCTTGTACACTTCAGCAGCTGCACTACACTCGAGAGGCTTTTTCTTGTAGTAATAGTGTTTCCAGTGGTGCTTTAAATTCTGCGATAATGAATTAAAATATTATTTCTAGTTATGATTACACTTTTGACAGTATATCAAAGTAGCTTTGCCTAAAGATAAACATTGTACTAATGTAGATAAAGGTAAATTTATCTTTCTGAGAAGACCAGATAAATCCGGTCTCCAATTCTGATTTATTATTATTAAGAAATCAAAATATTTTAGTGATTTTGATTAAAGTGCGTAAAGATGAATGCCTATTATGTGTAAATGCCATTCATCTTTATTTAAAGAAATCCGAAATCTTTATTAAAATTAATAAGGACATCGTATAAGTCGTCCAAATACAGAGAAAACTACTGAAAAGAGATCTTGTGAACTCCCTCAACTGAGACGGAAAGAAATGTCACCGTCTCTAAACAAATATCGTGAAGAACTTCTTCAGTTCCTTACTTCTGAAGCACGTTGACCTGACGATCAAGATTTACCAGGAAAAGGCAAATAAGAATATTATCTTGCTAAAGGAGTGTTCACTTAAATGTCTAAATTGAATAATGATGTAAAGAAGATTCCGTAGGACTCAGGTTTCCTCATTGTATTCTACCTTATACTGAACGTAGGGAGGATTTTGTAAACAAAATCACGAAGACGTACACAGAAAGGTTCATTGACCCCCAGATGGCAAATCCAGATATTTGAAATATTCTCCACTCAGCATTTACAAATATTTGAACATCACACAGGTGACCAAGAAGAAGAAATAGAAGACCAGTTAGAGAGAAAGACTTGAAGTTTAGTGTAGAACTGCATTAATATAATGGACAAGATTTCTTTATTTCTAATTTCAGACTCTTTCGGAATTTGCTAACGTATATAAAATATTTTAATGTGATACTTGTGATTATGTGAGGTATGACAAGTGCATTAAGTGACAGTTATGGAATTTTGTGAGAGGTAGCAGACCTCAATTCGCTCGTTCTGATATCTAAACTACACAGTTTGTATCCGATTCGCTGCAATGTAATTCGAATTTCACCTAAACTTCATTCTGTTTTTACAAGCTTTTGCAAATATTACAAGGATCGAAGGTCAATAAATATTATTTGTTGGTCATCGAGTTCCTTCTATGAAAATTTAATAATTTCAGGTACTTACAGAGCCCTCTAAGTACCTCAAATTACCTATAAGTATCTGTATGCCTGCTCAGATTGCTTTCGAAATAATAATTTTAGGGTAGGATGCTTAGTCGTATCCGAAAGTATATATGCTTGTGTGTAAATTGCTTGTATTCCCCTGGTTTTCCAGGTTGCGGGTCAGAGATTTTTATTTAAGTCCTTTAAGATATACGTTTCTTTTTCATTCAACTAATTCCTTTAATTCCAAGTTACTTCACTGAATGGATTACCTAATTTTCTTCACGATGGTTTTATTCTTTTCTTTAAACACAGAAATATGTTCGAAAAAACGTTATTCTTTGTAGCACGAATGAAAAAGAAAAAAGTCCGTACTAGCATATGTAGCTTTCACTTGCTTCCCTGAAAATTTCCATAATTATTAGATTGGAAATCGATTTCAGATTTGGACGATCACAGTTTCCAAACGTTTTTCTGATATCGATTCTTAATATTATTTCTTATACTTACGTAAGTTTTCACGAGTGAAGTAGTTCATTCTTGAATAAATTTCTAGTTGTTCGCGAGTGAATCGTCATGTTTTTGAGTCGCAAATTTTCGGCTGATTTTTCGAAAATATTGAAGAATGCACACTAAGAAATTTGCAGGTTAATTCCATATAAAAAAATAAATAAATAAAAATAAAAATATAATATCCACAGCAGTAGGAGATGATTCAATTATCGCGTATATTATGCTTTTCAAGAACATGTGAAGAACAAATTATGAAACCTGTACAGACTAATGTACAAGAAATTTCAAAGACCATACATTCTTTACCGGTGAACTTACTCCTTCGTAGTACACAGTATGGTCTCTCTCTCTCTCTTTCTGTGTGTGTGTGTGTGAGAGAGAGAGAGAGAGAGAGAGAGAGAGAGAGGTGTTACCAGTCCTCCCTAAGGACTATTTTTTTTTCTAAAAGGTGTGTATTCTATCAGCCTTAGTATTTTTAAATGAATGAAGTGATGCATTATTTTACCAATAAATAACTCTTCTATCAATTATATTAATCATTTCATAACAGACTATTTATCTCACAACAGCGAACATAAATGCTGCTTTTACTATTATTTATTCACACCCACTCTTTTAATATAAAAGTTGGCTACGATTTGAAAAGAGTCTCAGTTCATTGTTCAGTACAGCTGGATGGGCAATTTCACTAGAATGCAACTCATAATATTGGGTCAGCATCCTTTATTCAGATTTGATTGATATTGCATATGTCTTATTGACCAACATTAACGACAGCCACGAAGTATGTTTCCAGTAAATGATCCTCTAACCCCGAAGAAAGAAAGAGTCTTTGTATAAACGTGTATAAACTTCGCTGCATTTCAAGCAAGCACATAACCCGTCTCTCCTGTTGTCACGTGATTGAAAAGCATTCATGCTCTGAAAGCTTTTGCAGATAGTACGCGTGAGCCACTTCTGATTGTATTCGTTCCTATGAACATACAAATACACTAGAGAAAGGACCCCAAGCTATTCACCGTTCACTTCTACCTAATTATTGTTTGTAATGGCGACTTAGAAATAATGATGTACATTCAAGTTTGATAAAATGAATTGCTGCAAATGATGAACAGGAAGTTAATTAACATTATAATATTCTAATATGAAAGGCAAAATAGAGTTATTACTTTGTCAATGCGCTTCATAAAATACTAATTAAAAAAAACCTCTATAGCCGGATAAAATTGCTTAGGATCACACAAAGCGATTAAAATAGTAAAGATCGTAAATGATTTCTAATACTGATGTTCTTCTATCGGTGTTTCTGCTTTTGAGAACCGATAAACTTAACCCCAATGTTATACGAAGCACAGTGTTGTGCTTCGTACAACATTGGTTTCAATGCTTTGAATATTACAATCTTGTTTTGAATATCACCATGTTACAGAACGTGCTTCTGATATCACATTTCATTTCAACAGGAACTGTATTTTATATACTCTAATTATTTTATACATAATGTTTTCACTATTTAAATCATTCAGTATGAGAATTTTCTGTGTTTCTTTTCTCATTTCTATATTGAAGTTACTAATTTTCGTTAGCATAATTTTCAGAAATACGTAAAATATAATGGTAACACAATGTGAATAGAAATGATCTGTAGAAGTTTGAATAAGCTCTTATCATGTTCTTTCATTTGTTAAGTCTCCTCCATTGGCTGTTATCTCGCTAATGATTACGATAAAAATTGCTTCTAATTCGTCACAGAACAGAAGACTCGTAGCTAAATATTTCATTCAGGAAGAGAGCGGAGAGCAATTACGTTGATTGATGATCTCATTGCTTCATTATTGTCTGCCACAACAGTTCAATTTCTATTTGTTTATCTTCCACAGATATGCATAATGTTCATTCGAATCCTTTTAATTGTTCATTGTTTCAGGAATTTTAATGTCTGGTCAACTCTTATAATGATTAGTCATTTCGTCATAAGAGAGCGATTCCCTCACTAAAAATGTTTCTGACGGCGAATAGGCCGTCAGAAACATTTTTAGGCCTTTTCTATAAGATTTTATGTTCTCGGGATGATTTTCTCGTTTTACTAAGCAACCCAGGTCTAGTTATTAAGTGGAATAACTTTCCTAAAACGTCAACTAGTTAACACGCGTGTCACACTCTCATTCCAAAATCACAAAAAGATTTCGTTCGTTCTTTTCCACTTCTATTGTTTAGAAAAGCCTTCATTCATATACATTTCCTAAAATTAAAGATATGCGAATTGAATGGTGGTAGGTTTGTTCATCCGCTTTCTTTTCATTCTTTTCACGACACCAAAACATTGGCTGACCGATCTTTCATAGTAGGAAATCCAATAAAAATATGTCAAAGCAGTTTTCAACCTGCAAACAGCGGGTATTTGTTAAAATCAATGTAGCACAATAACACAAATTGCACGTTATTGTTTTGGCTTACCTTCAGTAATTTCTAATATATATAACTAGAACTTGTAGTATTTTGGAAAATGCTCTTAGTTTCTTGGATGAAATTAATCCGAATTACGTATGCTCTGAATACATGCATACTTGATGGTCGCAAACGTACTTATTGCAGAGAGCAACATATGTGTTTACTGCATATGTTCTGTAACAGATTTTGTGTTTTGCTTGTGAAGATTTTAATTAATATTCAAAAGGTTGAAAGGTGTCCGCGCGGTTAGCCTAGTGGCTGTGCGCTTCGCAACCATATGCCTGGGGAAGGAGTGTCTCCTAGGTTCGATTTCCATCGATGACGTGAGGAGCTGAAGGATCTTCCTCAGCTATAGCCAAGTTAGCCGGTTTTAGGCATGGACAGTAGGGTTTTTCCCCAGATTATCCTGGGGGTTTTCATCCGGCAAACCGCCTTTGAGACTCATCACTACAAGTTGAGTTCTCAAAAGAGGGTATAAGGAAGATGAGATGTTGAAAGGTAACACTTAATTCTGTAAGGTGCTCTAGTTTAAATACATGGAGCACTTTAAAAATACTTCAAGTAAGTAGGCAACTAATTGAACTACCGAAAAAAAGTTTTTAGCGTGTATTAGTACTTCAAGTACTAATCCAGATTTTGAAAACTTATAATGTTCGTTCATCTGTAAAAGAATAAAATAATACTAAAACGAGATTTCCGAAATGGTTGCTATTTTAAATTTAGCTCACGTACACACTGCAGTCGAAGAACTACAGTTTCTTTGGTTGGAAAGATTCCAGGTTCGAATCCCAACTAGGGCTTTGGAGCATTATAAGGTCTGTTCAGTTGCAGGGGATTAGTCATTCAATCTCTAACAAGTAGGTGAGATAGAGTTCCCCCCCCCCCTCTACGAAGCAGAGAGAAGGAAGAGATAGCGGATTTTGTAGACAAAATTGATCGCCTTGTCATATCAAAAAATAAGGTTTATGTTATCCAATAAACTTAAACAGTTAAAGAATGTTTAGATGGAATTTAATTTAGACAATTTACCAAGTATTTGGAATGTTTCCATGTATTTTATACTTCTACTCATAGTTCAGGAGTACGTGATACTTTCACTAACTTTTATCAGGATTTCCAGAATGGTTAGCGTATCTCCTCTCCAACCAACAGGTGAGAATTCCAATCCCGCCATGGGCACGGTGTCTGTGATTTTCTTTAGACGCTTATTGGAAATTACTCGGTTTTTTCAAGTTATTTCAGAGGTCGCGTTTCCAAGGCCTGCATGTTTGCATACTTGAGACAAGACTAAAGGTTTGCACCTTTCGTAAACTAGATGAATTTTATTACTGTATGGGAAACCAGAGCCTCTGTAGCTCAGTCGGTATAGACGAAGCCCTTTGGTCAGAAAGACCTGGGCTTGATTCACGTCCGTGATGTAAGGAACCTTCATCTCCACCAAAGGTGAGTAAGCCGGTCTGGTACGGAGGTGGGAGGTTTTTTACCCGGAAACTCGGGTTTTTCGTCCCTCAGAACAGGCATACCGGCCCCATGAACACACACACACACACACCACACACACACACACACACACACACACACATCGACAGACACAAGACACTCCTGGAATAAGTATTAACCAACCCTATTAGTAGGATTTCGGTTTCGAACGCCTGCCAGGTGAGTGTGGTCTACGCGTAAATCAGGAGGGAAGGAAACCATTTCGATTACTGTGGGTCTAACTGTATTGAAAAGCTCTTATGTTTCATCTCAAGATCAGTTTCCTGATTATATAAAAATAAATAAGATATTTAAAATGATAATAAAAAGAAAAAAACAGAGTAGCTTACTTGTGATACCAATTTATAGGTTTAAAACCTTTTATGGGCAAAGTACATGATACTTCCACTACAGATAATTTACGTTCCTTTCACTTGAAACAATCAAGTACTTGATTCAAATCCTTTGTTATTTGAAGTATAGCTTTCAAGTGTATTTCTCAGATCTGTGTAAAATACCCATTTCGCTAAGTAAGGGATTATTCTTCATTCTCGATTGCTTTCAGCACCTTGATTTAGCGCCTTGCCATTCTCTATTGTTATATCTTTGGATTTCAGATTCGATACGATTGCAACCACCTTCATTCGTCAGAGCATCCGTTGTTCGTGCTTCGAATGAAAAGCCTCCCCCCTAATCCCACTTTTCTCATTTAGAAATCAGAGTTTTGTCGCAAAACTTCTATCGTCATATAATTAGTAGATTGCTATCTTTCTTTACCCGATAATGAAATCAACTACATTTAACGCAACGTTGCTATTTAGGCTTATTGATGGATCAAATTAAGCATTAGCAGTGACTGACTTCGCTAATGGATGTAACCAAGTTAGCTTATAAACGGCTGTAAGGATTTAACTTCGCAATATTGGAAAATATGCAACAAAAAAGTATGATCTTTAATAAAATTGATTCTTCAAAAGAATAAATGGACCTCTCATAGTTAGGATACATTTTCTGCTGACCTTGACTTCAGAGGTTAATGGGCCTTTCACATGAACAAACTAAAAACAAACAATCTTCAAAGGTGGCTTGATGCATTATACGAATCAAAGGATTTTGTAAGGAATGAAATAAGGATAAAAATTCTGCTTATGTTCAGATCCTTAACTAATCTATACGTAGAGTAATAATTTATTTTGTTAGTAGTTTCCAAGTAGCAATGGAAATTAGAAGAAAAAATAACATACATATGTAATCACGTTAATTTTAATGTATGCCCGTCCAGCACACTGCACGAGAAAACGAATAGTTTGGGAAAGTTGAAGAGAATGTTTGAATCTTCTATTTCTTCATATGATCACAAGTGGCATATCATAGGTATCGGATGATCTAGTGCCATCAGTCAGAGCTGCAGGATGCAGCTTGTTCCGAATTGTGCTTGTAAAAAACACCGCATTAACACAGGAATTATTGCGAATATATATACGGAGCAAACGTCGTGTCACTGAAATGGTTTTTGGTTCGGTGTTATCATATATCCTGCTTTTGCTTACGCCGTTTAATGTATTGCCTTTGCTAAAGGGAGGACAGATGAGCAAGTAGAGAAGCGCCCAAAGAGCTCAACTCTGTCCACCGGGATTACAATATTTGTTGCGTGGATGCTTGCATCAGAGAAGACAAACGCATTAAACTTGAGACTTAGAGCAAGGCACAACATTTCATTGTGGTTGTGTACACTACATTGCTCGTGATCATCTTGACAACAGGAAAGTTTATGCACGTAGGATATCAAAGTGATTGTCGAATGTTCGCAAATCTCGTAGAATGGAAACTATCTACTCTCTCTCTCTCTCTCTCTCTCTCATACATTTGATGAGTTGCCAATCAAGCAGCCCCTGACTTGCAAGAACTGTTTGATTCTAGTTGAAGACATCCTAGACAGAGATTTCGTCTACTGAGATAAAAGACTTGGTGCCACTATATAAATAAATGCTTACACATTATTTGAAGACTGTGTGAAATAAAAGAGTGATGTCTACCAATGGGGACTTATCTGTAGTACACGCATCTTTTTCAAAATAAAGTATTTCCCATTACATTGTTCACTACCTTATCTTTCAAAGCACCGTCCTACAATAGTACGGGGCGTGAATATTTCCTAAACTGAGAATCTATTCTTTAAAGAGACACTAGGCGTAACTTTGGACCTGCAAAATTCAAGGTGTTCTCACCTCAGAAGAATGAAAAGCATTCGCTACTTTTAAATATTTTATCAAGCATCTGTACCGCAGTGAGATTCAAGCACAGAACCTGGTGATAACAAAGTTGAAAGGTTATTATCCACTGGATCATCCAAACCCGGAGCTTTATTTTTTTATTAAACTCCAATAATTGTTGTGTTACTTTGCTTGCAGTAACACAGACTTGAAGTATTTTTTATATAAAGTTGTGCGGCTGGAGTCCAAGAACCGTTTTATTTTGTTGATTAAAGCTGGACTAGCTCAACGTTTACTTGTAGATCATGAATGATAACCACTCGTTCAATTTGTTCTTTAATTTGAGATTATAATAAAAAGATTTCTGTATGTGTAAGTTATGTAGAGAACAGTTGTTTGACTGGCCTTGTACATCCTTGTACATAAATGGAAATTTCTGATGTGGATAACTCAGCTTCAGAAGTCTCGGTATATAATATTGAGTTCGTCATTTCTCATTTCTGATGGAGACTTTCTTGTTCCTCCCACAAAAAACTGTCAGATTATACTACATTAGTACAATGGATGGGCTAAGTTTTCAAGGTTGTTTTTACATAATTCGTAAACCTTGCCTTAGAGACCAAACACAGACCCTTTTCAAGCCATTTTGAAGTGGGCGATAAAATTAAAATTCATTTCCCAAACGAAGGCACTCAAGCATACATGCTTACATTCGAATTCCACCTCACAGATAGTCTGTTGGCAGGAGAGCGGTATACTAATCGCTGTACTAAAAAGGCAGAGAAAAAAAATTCCAAAACCGTTTCAAAGTCGGCATTGCTGTCGCTCACTATTTTAATATGAAAAAAAAAAAACATATAATGTTCTGAAAGCACTTACATTTCTTGTAAGCAGAAATTTTATTTCTAAGGTTGGCTTTGATTTATAATTATGTAGCATATTAACTGAAATACACGTTTTTCGACAGCGTTAATTTACAATAATATGGATCAATTAATGAAAATTAAAAAATCAGCTGATCTAAAGTATTACATGGTCTCCCTCATATCAAAGTTTTTTTTTATATATATTACATTATCGTATATGTGAAGATAGCAGACTGCATATAGCTGCCCATGTGAGAAAGAGAAATTCTTAATCGTCATCACAAATTTTATGCTATCCGGAAACTGGAAGCATTTAAATGCAAAGGAATAGCTGGTCTGTTAAGGTGAACGTGTTTAATGAAAATAGACTCGTGCTTTCCACAACTGGTTGATATCGCAGCTTCTGTAATGTTCACATGCAGGGCTTTCACTT